>NW_024040928.1:5974227-5991227 GCF_014851395.1 Micropterus salmoides | reverse complement strand
ACTAGGATTTCTTTAATTTTAAGTGAGTAAAAACCCACATTTCTAAGAATTTTCTTAGAATTTTGTCACTAGGAGCTACTCTTTGCATTAAGATTTTATGAATACGGGCCCTGGTGGTATTCACACACATACACAGCGAAATGAAGGGGGAAAATACTGTATTTTAAAGAGTATAGTCCTGAAAGTGTATTCAGTTCAAAGTTATTTCCTTCATGGTGAATAAATGAATAAACAGGCGAACAAATTGGAGAATCTGTCAAACAATCAAAGTATGAATGGAAGACTGAAGAACTGTCCTACCTTGTGCCAGTTCCCATCATTGATGGAGAAGGGGACGCACCCAGAAATGTTTCCATGACCAAGATCATAACCCAGACAAACCTGTCTGTCCTTGATCTACAGGAAGAGAGAGAGTGAGTAATGATGGAGGGATGACAAGCTGACATGGTTAATGTTGCCTTGGTGAAACAGACAACAGACAAACAAATTCAGCCTCTGTACATCTGAGTTCACAGTTTGTACACATTGCGAGCCATCTGAAGATCTGCTCAAATCATTTATAGCAAAAAATGAAGTAGGCACTGTTCTTCTGATGTACACAGAGCTGAAGTTTATTTCAGTAAGAGGTGGTGAAATAGAGTTAAAGACTGTGCTTTGACATACAAAGAAGCAGCTTGTGTTATCCTAGACCAACCCAGATTACTAGAACCATGGGACAAGTGGGAAAAAATTAACTTATACAATGACAGTCAGAGCAGTAGATGGATACCTGTATGGCAACAAAGTCAGCATGGTTGATTCTTGCCATGTAGAGAACAAGACCCGACTCCTCCTTTGTCCTCAGCTCAAACTCCAATATTAGCCTTAGACAAACATACAAACGAATGATTACACCAATAAAATATTTACCAAATGCAAAGTAAATCAGATCAGAGCTTTGCATTTTTATCAGAATACTGGGAAGAAAATACTGGATTGTTAGCATTTCAATATAAAAAAGTACAATGCCCCTCAAGTCCCCAAAGGAGATATTTAACTTGTGTGCACAAGATAATAACTTGTGAGCACAAAATAAAAATATAACCTTGCAGGATTTTAGGGGCTCTGTAGAAAAGCTATTTCCAGCACAGGTAATAGTAATATTTTTCCTACCAATGTATGCAGTTAATTCTCCATTAAAATTTTTCGGCTGTTGATTTACATGTAAATGTCTAAAAATCTCTTTGTACTTAGTAAGCACAAGCATAATTTCCCAACCAAATGAAAAATATACAAATGAAATGATTTGTATTCAGCAAGGCAAAGCGTGGAATATTAGAGAAAACAACATGGAAGACAAATTGCAGTTTTAAGTGAGTCAGACACCTACCTTAGCATTTGATCATGTTTTCCAGCACTGACAGATGCAGAATAATGAAAGATATATTTTGATTTGGACAGGAGGCTACCCTACTGCTTAGAGAGAACGTCCAGTAAGTCTAATCCCCAGAACAGTCTTTGGGCAACAAAACTATTAGATATGTACATAAATACATGTATGGAATTAATTCCTTTATCTTTCCATCATGTTTTAGTTTTTGTGAAGTCAGTTTGTGAAACAATTTGTATTTACAGCGTTGGTTCAGAAATGCAATAGTTACAGAGGATGTTTCCCTGGATTTTGACCTGCTGTACATCTGTGCTAGTATAACTCTCACTCACTCACTTCTGTTTTCCTTCCTAAGCCAAAACCTGAGAAGATGCACACAAACACACCCACACATGGGGTCAGAGTTTGCTGTGTTGAGTATGTTACATGATGAAGCTGGTATATAGCTATATTTACAAGTGTACAAACACAACAGTACTTGTATTTTACTTGAGTATATACGATTTGTGCTTATTCACATCATTTCGGATGCAAATATTGTGCTTTACACTCCACAATATTCATTTGATGGTTACTTTACAAATTAAGATTTTCCATATAAATAAAGATCTTAAAAAATATTAAATATTAAAAATAAACACTATAAGGAGTCGCTCAAATAAGGCTACAGCTCAACAAACTACAGCTGAAGTAAATTATCCAAATACTTTATCATTTTACATCTGTGAACACTGAAGATTTTTGTAATGTTTATATTTTTGTAAATGTTGTTTTGATTTCCATGAACATTGCCATTGCTAATTCATGTCAGTGTTGGAAATTTCTCAAAAAGTTCAGTCTGTTATCTGTGGCAGGTGCTTTATAACTTGCACCGTGTTTCACCTTACAATACAACCAAATCTGAAAACCATGTACATGTCCTCACAAGCAACATTGTGTGTGCTGCACTGAAGGGCAGTCCCACAAGATAAAACAATAAATTATATATATTATAATTTAATCTGAATACATACTTCTCTCTGACTTTGGTGTCATCAAAAGCAAAGCTCATATGGCTGTTCCAGGTCAGTCCAAATTGATAAGCCTTCTCGAGTGCTGTCGGGGCCACAGCTGATGCACAGGAATCCTGGAGATTGGACATAACGTGTCAGTTACACTAACAGGGTTCCCATTACCTCTCATCAACAGGAACCTTAACACTTGAGCAAAACACATGTCAATCACACTAATAGGGTTTCTGCTTCTGAGCTGCAGGGCCCTAAAGGGCTAGTCAGAACTGCAAACTGTTCTGTATATAAAACAGGTATATGAAGAGTTTAAAGTGAGATTAAATTCTTGTAGATTTATAAGTGAGGCCTTGGAAAAATTGTTAATACATTTCAATTTTAAACAAAACTATATATATATACACACACACTACACCATCATTATAGCGATTTTTATAGTGTCAATTACCATACTGAATATTTCAAATGGTAAGTAGAGGTACAGCATACTGTGCTGCACTACTGTATAGCATATTAAAATCTGCTTAATTGCAATCATCTTTCATCACTGTCTCCTCTTTATCACTTCAAATCAGTCACTTCCAAGGTGGATTTGGCTGACACTGTTCTCAAATAAATGGACCCTCCTGGAGTTGTATTCTCATAAATCCTGCCCATATTTTCTTTTAATTTGAACCAACATCACACACTACAGTCTGATTTCCATTTGATTTGGGTTTCACTTTGGCAGTGGGTAAGCATAGTATTAGATGTGCAGCTTGCCATTTTACAGGGTGCACTTCCGCCAGTGACCAGGAGGTGTCAGTGTTGTAATACAAGTAAAGGAAACTTTTGTGACTGTTCTTTTTATTCCCTTTCTCCTACAGTTTTCTTCTTTCTATTCTTTAGTCCTCCTTTCCCACATATGTATTCCCCTTGTCTATGTCTTCTTCCTGTCCTCCCATCTGCTACTTTCTCTAAAATACTCTCCGTTCATCTCACTTTCTTAGATTTCCTCTTCATTTTATTCCTTTTCTATTCACCTCACCTCTCATTATTTCCTACTCTCTACTTTATTCTTCCTGACAACTCCTCTTTCTTCACCTTCTCTTTATCCCCCTCATTTCATATCTTCCTCTGCTTCTGCTATCTTCTAACTGCTGCTCCTGCTACCTCCCTGTACTTCCACCTCCCTGTACTTCCAAGTCCTCTTCCTTCCTTCTCTACTTTCCTCACCTGATCTCCACTCCTTTATGCTCTCCACTCTCACTACTTGCAAAGTTGTTAATTCCCCCTGTCCTCACCTGTTCTGTCCCAGCTCTTACACCTTCCTTCCTTCTTATACCCTCCTTTCCTCCAGTCTCTTCTTCCTATCTCCTTTCAGTCATCTCCTTTCCACTCTTGAATACATCTCCTATTAAGTAAAAAAGCTGCTTTGCCATACCTCCAGTATAATTTTGAGACAAAGTTAGAGAGAGGGGGGAGCATCTGAGACGATTGAAAGTCTGTCTGTGTGTGTGTGTGTCTCTCCTCTCTTGTTCTCTTTCAAGTGAAGACATTCCCCACACCGTGACCTTGCTTTGTTACAGCTGACACTCACCTCTTATCAGGCTCTGTCCTCATATCCACTCCACCCCCTCAACCTCCCTCATTTTTGCTGTTCTCATTCTCTCCCCCCATCTAACAAAAGGGAGATGTCACTTGCTCAGAAGCTCTTTCCTTCCCTCTCCTTTCATTCTTTTCCCGCTTCCTCTCCTCCGTCTTTCCATTAAGCCTACAAAAGGCAGGCACCACTCTGTTCAGAAAGACACTCCTTCTCTTTCCTTCTCTTCCTTCATGGCTGCACCTTTTCTCCTCACTGACATCTCTCCCCTTTCTGTCTTCTATCCTCTTTCATCCTTGTCTTCTTCCCTCCCTTTCTCTCATCCCTCTGCGTCTTTCCATTAAGCTAACAATAGGAAGATGGTCTTCCATTCAGAGAGGCTAGTCTTTGGTTGGAGGTCAGACCAATAGAATCAGAAGTAATTTAGTCGGGATTTTGTTTAAGAGTGTGTGTGTGTGTGTGTGTGTACAAGTGAAGGTGAGCCTGTGTGTTGCCACCACTCTTGAGATATCAAAAGTCCCCGGACTGCTTATTGTAGATTTCAGAGAAGCTACTCTTTAGGCTTGTGGTAGTAATTAGCTTTTGCTACAAACGTTTCACAGCTCAACTCATGACCCATTTAAAGACTGTGCAATGTTCCTTAAGCAATGTCACTGGTCACTATATTGCTTAATAGTGTTTCAAATGAAGGTCTTGAATTGAATCTATAAAAGCTTAAGGCAACTAATACTGCAGGTGAAACAACTTTACATTTGCAGCTACTAATCTATTGTAGAAACAATTTAAAGGGATCATAAGGAAAATAATGACCTGAAAAGTAGGTAGATGTTGGAAAGCTTTTACTTTTATTTAGCTATTTTCTATTTTAAGTATCTCCCGTTAACAGGTGAATTGGGTTCAATAAATGTTTACGAGAAAGCCAGTGCCCTTGACATGAAGGTAAATGGAGACAGCAAAAAACAGTAAAAACACAAAATAGTCTGAGGGGTGAGTGTTCAAGTGTGTGCATTAAATAATAAGTATGGTGGTATTCCATATTT
The DNA here is from genome assembly GCF_014851395.1 of Micropterus salmoides. Lineage (NCBI taxonomy): Eukaryota > Metazoa > Chordata > Actinopteri > Centrarchiformes > Centrarchidae > Micropterus > Micropterus salmoides. The sequence goes on along the minus strand of NW_024040928.1, from coordinate 5,986,229 downwards.
TTCTTATTGTCAACAAATTCTATGTAAAGACCAAAAGCAGCAATGTATTGATCCGACTAACTTCTATTCTCTGTGTAACGATAAAGCTCGTAAAATACTAGCACACTGACTGAAAATAGTCAAATATACAATTTATTCCTTTTTGCTAATAACTTTAGTAACCAGTTGTTCACTGTGATTACTTGGCCTTTTATATACTTTGCTGAGTGCCACAGACAAGGTATGGAAGTCAGAAGTTTTGAGTGATGAACTAATGCGCTGTTGGTTTTGGTCTCTACATTAAATTTGTTAACAATAACAACAATATAGAATATCACCAGCCTTATCCTTCAAACTGTGTTGAAAAGTGTGTTTGTGTGTGTATATACCATGTCAGCACCGGGCTCCTGTTTAGCAGTGGGTGGGGCTGCAGCAACAGTAGGTGTGGCAGCAGGTGTGACAGGGGGCGTGGCCTTCTGCAGGTCAGCAGTCAGGGAGTGGAAAGGAAGAGGATTAGTGGTAGCCACAGAGGCAGAATGGCGACAGTGTTTATGACAAACAGCCCTCGAATAGGTTAATGAAGCAATGGAGAAACATTTAGACTCTAGCTCCCTATTTTACATTGAGTCGAAGCGTAATTACTATAAGAATATTGAACAAGTGGTTCTATTTCCTTTTTAGGCTCTGATAATGTTAGAGTTTCTCACCTCTGGAGAAGAATAAGTAAGCAAATAAAACAAATCCTGTGTTGGAGCTGAGAATGTACCTTCTGTTATACTTGTGACGGAAGGAAATTAGAGAGCTGCAATTTAAAAGGGTAATTAGAGGTAGTTGTCATGATATTATCAACCAGAACAGCAAGTAAAAAAGAATTACACTCTTTAAAAATTAAATGAATCTGGTCACTGGAGCCTGTAAGGTGCCCTTTATAGAGCCTCTTCAACCTCTAAATTGGTTCTCACAACAACATCAAGAATCAGAATATGCGGTGACAGAAAAGTGTGAGATAGAGACGCCTTTTTATTCAAGCACATGGTGAGACTGTTGTTTACTATCAGCTATGATTCAACTTTTGGCTGTTGATGAAAACTACATGTTGCAACCTGTGTGCAAAGCTTGTCACATCGTGCAACAGCGCAGCCCTTTCAAAATAGAATTGTGCCCTTCAATTATAAAACTGGCATTATAAAGAAGAATGGTTTGTGTTTAACTACATGTCATACTCCATTAAAATACAAAAATGGTAACTACTTTCTGCTGAAGGAAGAAAAGATTTGTTTTACTTTGATTTACTGTTTAATTAGTTTATCTGTCTCTACAAATCAACTCATGCATTAATGAATTATTAGTTAAATTACAAGGCTTTCAAATTGCATAAAGACGGAGTAGCTTGGAATGCCATCAGAATAATCCAATGTCATGACCAAAGACCAAAGAAAGACACACACTATACAAAAACCCCACACTGGAACAAAGGCCAGTGGAACGGAAGCTAACTCAGACTTTGGTCTGCAAATCTGCAAAAAGTAATGTTGGTGGAGTAAAGGTCATGTCCTCTGTTTTCCTCTGAAGTCTGAGGAGACATTTGCTTGTATATTGCAATTTGTTGTGGCCATAATGTAAATCTGTTCCAAGCGTAAACAGGATCAACAATAACAAAATACTCAACAAATAAAACATGAATCATAAAGATAATTACTGCAGAGGGTCTGTTATAAACATATAATATAGATGGGGAATCTAAGAACTATGGCTTCTTACAGCCCTTAGTCTGCTGTATATCACAAAGAACTTACAGCCCATAAAGCAACACAACACAGAGTTATAGCTAAGCTGGCATAGCTCTTTGGCTCTGTGCTTCATGATCAATGTCTTTTTAGAGGTATAGTTTAGTAGGTAACTGGGTAACTGATAACCTATGACTACTGGAAGGCTTATAATGTTAAATCTATGATATATATCTTGCCTATCCAGATTCTCAGGGAATGATGTGAATGACTCACTGCCTTCCAGCATCTTAGCATAGCAGCTAAATGTTAGCTGAGAGTGTTTTGGCTCCTGGGGGCTCATAAAGCATAAATGTCATGCACAGTTAGCCTAGCGTAGCGCCATGGCTCCGCACTGCGTGACAGGCTGCCAGAGGTGGAGTTTAGTGGCTCAAGGCTAAAGGGACTATAAAGAAGAGTTAATGGGCTGCTGAACTGCTATGTGATGAAGCGTTAAGCTAACACGGCGAGGCCATGGCTGCATTTCATCAGACAGAAATAGGTGTGTGTATATGTGAGTAACCGTAAGAAAAAAAGAATATGGTGGAATAGGACATGGGTGTGCTTCTATAAATGTGTGTGTATATTGGCGTATGGGCTTCTTTTTACTGTACTATATCTGTATGTGTCTTATGTGCATGTGTGCTTTCTCTGTGCGCAAACAAAAGTAATGGCAATTATATTACTGTGAATAAAGACCTTCTACTGTAATGCAAATAATGCCTTGCTTACTCACCCACATATTTCATTTATTTTTAATATCTTAAGAGACTTTCTCCTGAAAAATATTAATGATGAAAGTTATGACTATGAGTGTTTAACAGTCCAAGTGCGTGTGTTCCCACATTAAATTGAGCCACTTACAGTTGGAGGACCTGGAGGTGGGGCACCAGGGGTTGGGGTCTGACTGTGTGGCTTTGACTCCTCCTTTTCCTTCCCGAGCTCCTCCTCTTCTGGCAGAGGAGGAAGAGGTGGCGGTGGGGCGAGGTTGGGGCACTGGCCAATTTCTGCATTCTCAAAGGACATGGGCTGGGAGAAATCTGAGAGACTGAGAGATGGACAGGCAATTAGATTTAAAATCAGATATTTAGCTGACAAACACCATAACAAGATCAAGAGTCAGGGCCACAGTTCACTGATAAGGTTCCTATGTTATGATCATGTATGAGTGCTAGAAAATGAATTATAGTAAGAGTTATTTTAAATGAAGTAACAAAACAATATAATTTATATTTAATGCAAATTGATGTAGATTCATCATGGTAGATGCTTCAAGTACGACCACAGAAAATATACAAAAGGAGCGATGAGGACCTACTGACAGACAAACAGGTGTAAATTAGGTAGAAGTTAACAGCAGGGTGGTGGGGTGAAATGAAAGTGAGCAATAGACAAACACACAAACATAAACACACAAAGATGGGGTGTATAATTTGAGATATGAGTATGTTTATGGTGTTGGACAGCTCTATTACTGCTGTTCAGGGAGAAAGAGACACTGGCTTTATCATGATCATCTATACCATCATCATGACCTCAGGCAATCATATTAACTACGCTTTAACCAAACTGTATGAGGCCGATCGTCCACTGCCAGAAAACATTATTGGGTAAACATTAGGAAAGTGAGATAATGCTGCCCGGTTTGAAATATCGAGTATGTATGCGATGAATTTAAGGTGAACAATTGAAGTAAAATCAATGGGTCAGTTTTGCCTATGTCAGTGTTTTAACATTGTGGAACACAGGGGCAGAGAAACGTCCAAATTCAAAAGCTGACTCTGTTCTTTTGCCCCATATTTATCTTGTGATGTCAGAACCATATTACTCTGTGGATATATCAAAATCAAAATTCATCTGATCAGATCTCACCACTATGATGGATGATTTTTAGTGGAAAAACAAACTGATACTGTTCGCATTGCTACCAGGTCTTTACAAAAGGAAGTGGCCATGGTCACTAGAACTTAGGTTTGGATGTGATTCACACTTACTTTATCACAGTACTTAAGTTGCTAAGTGTTATGGGCTTTCAGAACAACTTGTCTTCAATATTTCAGATTCAAGAAATAGACAGGACTACATGTTACATACACAGCGTTGATCATAAGGTTCCATATACATCCCTGGAACGGGACGTTGGCTCTGTTGGATATCAGCTCTACTTCTGCAGGAATACCACCAAGGAAGATACGCTGCAAGTTCACAGGCTGGTCGTTGGGAAGCGCTGCCTCCCTCTTGACCTCCTCATCCACCTGAACTACAAAAGATCTGGTGGCAAACACACAAAAAGAGTATTAAATTGATTATATAGTACTAAAGTCTTCAACAGCGAAAAAAAATTCTCTTGCACAGGCAGGAAACATCAACACAGACTGAAGAGAAACACACAAACACCAACCTGCCAGGTAGCCTCTCTATGCGCAGTGAGTGCTCTCTGCCATCATTCAGTATGCCTTGCTCAGGTCGTCTGATAACACGACGTGGACTGTGGCTGCCGGTAAACACCAAGACCTCCAGAGAGCCTTTGTTCAGCATGACTGAGAGGTAGGGCTGCAGGAGTTGGAGATAAACTTTATTAGCTGTGGAAATGTGAATATCCAAACTACTCTCAGGACACAGAACTGGGGAGTCCAGGTTGATGCACAAGAGAAGGGCTTTAAAATACAATTCTTCTAATTTTACTGTGTTAAAAGGCTAAAGCAGAGGAGATATCTGACTCAGTATACTGTGTTATGTACTCAACTTAGCAACTGAACAAAGTGAGAATTATGAAGACAACTAGAATGAAATTAAGGAATCCTAGAAAACATTTTGGTAACACTTTCTATGAAGGTCATTGCTATAATGACTTATGCATATTATTATAACACGATATAATGCGTCCATAAGACATTATAACAGTTGTTATAATCACTTACAAACATGCATTAGGCGCTATAACAAAGTTCATAACGTATGACCTTTTGATTTAATGTTTTATAACTAATAGTAATACCAGTTTATATCAATGTGCGGCAAGAATCTTTGACCATGTTTCATAACACATTATAACCACCAACTCTGCCTCCTTATGGATACACTTCAGTCACCATTTACAATTAGTGATATAAAATGGAATAATAGCTTATAGTAATGTTTAAAGTTATACAGCATGTCTTTGTTTGCTTGAAGTAAAGTGATAAAATATCTATCCCTGTATAATATATTACAGGTGGACATAATACCATATTAACTAATTATAAGACCTTATAACACGTAATTGTTTGCTTTAAGTAAAGTGACACATTTTGCCCAGGAAAACAACTTTTATTTATGTTTCTTCACTTTATGAACAATCTGTATGAATTTTGAACATTTTGCAGTTTAGCACAAAAACAACATAATTACATCAAGAAAACTCATTGTCAGGGTGGTGAAAGAGAAGACCTGTTGCTGACAAATAAGAAGAGGCTCAGATGTTGTCACAGATGAATGGTGAGCCTATGGACAGGCCCTATCAGATGCAGTGGACAATTTAAGACAACTACAAAACGTACAAAAGGTAACCTGTTAAAAGACATTTTAAAGTAACTGAATGGGAATACAGTTTGGGCAGTAGGGATGAAAATCTCTTGCCACCTCACGATTCGATTTGATTACAGTTAAGAGGGCAGCGATCCATCTTGATGCATCTTTTTTTTTTCTGTGTAAATTCTGGATAATAACTAAACTTTCGTTTACACATTAAAATTCAAAAGAAATGTCTCCTCAATTGCTTAAAAGGACTAGTTTACATCCCTGATTTACTTTAGTAGCCTCAGCTCCTCCGTGGTCACCAGCGTCCTTCCTTTAATAACCAGTTGTCAGACTCCTCTGGACACTGAAATATAATTTAACTTAACTAACTTAGCAGGATGTACAGTATGTGTACAGGACACCAGTTTAGCTTCAACCTGCTGTTCTCATTCCTCAACACGTTTGGTAGTAATGACACGCAACTAATTAATGTTACTCCGTTACTGATTTAGCTAACGTTACACTGCAGCCAAAACCGTGCTTTACAGACCGGGGATCTTTTAGCTAGCGCTACCCGCCTTCACTTTTCCAGCAGTTGCGGAAACAACAGACTTAACGGACACACTGTGACCTACACCGCATATGTTCTGCCTGACGGATAACTTACTAAGTAACTTTATATATATATATATATATATATATATATATATATATATAAATATAAGTTGAACTTCCAAATATGGTTTGTCCCAGAAGACACTGTGCACAAAACGTGATGACGTTCATCTTGGCTTACGTACATGATAGATCCTAATGCAAACCGTTTTATTCTTTAGAAGCCAACAACAGAACTTTAAATACACTTCTGAGAAGTTTTTAGGCGAGAAATCAACTGTGTAGATTTCGAAGATCGGCAGTTTTACGAAAATTGGCAGCGAATCGAAAATGTGTTCAAACGTTTTCGGAGTTGAGAAACTCCGCAAGTGCCGACGGGTGTTATATAGCTGCAGTAACGTTACCGGAGGCTGCACAGCTATGGCGGGTATGGCGGGTATGGTGGGTGGATAGTGTCAGAGCGAGGATTACCAGGAGAAGGAGAAGGAGCAGTCTACCCTGCCGTCGCCGCCAGACCGTGTAGATTTTTGAATGGGAGTGATTGGGACGGCAGACGGGAGACCGACGGCAAGTGAATGGAATCAACGTCTTCCGGCGGCAACGTCACGGCGGCGTATGTTCGAATTCCTGTATAAATATACGCCTACTAAATACATCTGAACTAGTTACGTCGCCTAACAACCGTGTGACACTCACGTCGTCACTAGGTACGTCGCCACCAGTACACCATTGTCAGTGTAACTCCTATTTTAACTTTATTGAGTAAATTCAAGTCATGTTTTGTACAGCCTGTGTTAAATGCTTTTATTCTTGTGGTGACTGGGAACTCTGGAGTAGCCTACAGTTCATAGCCTGTGTTGTGCTTTATTGTTTGGATTCACTGTCCTATAAAATTCCACTGAAGAAGATAATGCTTTCACTTCCCCACAATGTGAAAATGGTTGTATTAGGCCTACAGTTACTTATAAAATTAATCATTGAAGTATTAGAGCTGTTTCATGCTTATTCAGTTTCTATTATTATTTGTTATAGGCATTTGCCTTTGGTTATTTTATTGGCAATGCATTTTAAATGTATATTTCTGCATAATGATTTGAATTATTTTGATCATGCTAATGCATTACTAATCACTGTAATCCTAAAGGAGTTATAAGATACTATGTTGCCTTATGTCTGCACGTTTTTGGGGGATGCTAAACTAAGAGAAACCAGCATACTATTATACAATGATTCAAACGTAATTTCCCACTCTGCATAGCTTATTGTTAATGCTCATGTAAATATAAAGCATGATTCTATACCAAGAACACCATTTAATGTTCAACTGTAGACAAACGTAAATGTAAGTGTTATCTGTTACAGTTAGGCCGACTGGTAAAATATGTAATTAAATCACAATTTCTTATGAAAATGTTTAAGATGCCATCTGAATATTTTCTTTAAAAAGCTTGGCTATATGTTGATAATATTCATTTTGTTGCTTTGCGTGTATTTCATGTGCACATCGTCTTCCTTTGCCATTTCCAGCCACAGTTGTTTAGTAAAGTTTGTTGCTGTTCTGATGCTTTTGATTGGTTCTCATGTTTGAATTTGCAGCGCCACCGTGAGTCAATTAAACTGCCTCTCAAGCTGTGTTTTTAAAATGGTTAACTGTTGAAAAACAAAACATTTATGGCAGCATCAAATATGAAGAAAACACTGATGTAACTAAAACATGTAGCTTGGTGTTGGTCTATTTTTTATATTATAAATGACAGTTGGGTACACAAAGTAAATGATAAAAGCACAATTTTAATCTACAGAATAGACCCAAAAGTAAACATCATGCCAGTTAAAAAAATTAAAGATGGGAGGCTAGAACTTCAAGTTGTCCCTGATATCTATAATACAACAATATAGCATAATTTCATGGCCTATAGGCTACTCAATTAAATTACAAATATTACCAGTTATATTTTTGAAGTTAGAGCTATAGTCTATTAATGAATAAATGTAAAAACACACTCAATGTAATATTTAATTAAGTAAACCCCAAAATTGAGTTTTTCAAGTTTCTGCTGTAAACTTCTCAGCTGACATAACTTACAAAATTAAGTTGATTAATATCTTTGATAAATATTATATCCATTAGATTACCCTCCTTTTAAATTTCTGTGTAAAATTTAATTTTACAGCAACACTTTTAATGACAAAAAGGCTGGAGCATGTAGGCCTGTACTCCTTGTATTGAAAATAATCTCTGGTTCCACACTCCAGTCCAGTTGGTGGCGCTAATGCAGCTCTCGGCTAGTTTGCCAACCGCCAATAAAAAAAGAAAAAAGAAGAACAAGTTTGAGGGGAAAAAACAAGACTGACTGCAACAGGCTTATTAAGGACGTTGTTCAGGAGTAGCCTATCCACACACGTAGCTGTCACACGACGGTCTCCTTTGGTAGGTTATCCGTGGCACTATCCACCCGCCATACGCACGTAGCTGTCACACAACGGTCTCCTTTGGTAGGTTATCCGTGGCACTATCCACCCGCCATACACACGTAGCTGTCACACGACGGTCTCCTTTGGTAGGTTATCCGTGGCACTATCCATCCGCCATACACACGTAGCTGTCACACGACGGTCTCCTTTGGTAGGTTATCCGTGGCACTATCCACCCGCCACACACACGTAGCTGTCACACGACTGTCTCCTTTGGTAGGTTATCCGTGGCACTATCCACCCGCCACACACACGTAGCTGTCACACGACGGTCTCCTTTGGTAGGTTATCCGTGGCACTATCCACCCGCCATACGCACGTAGCTGTCACACGACAGTCTCCTTTGGTAGGTTATCCGTGGCACTATCCACCCGCCATACACACGTAGCTGTCACACGACGGTCTCCTTTGGTAGGTTATCCGTGGCACTATCCACCCGCCAAAGTACAGCAACACAACGGTTAACCCTACAGCGGCGCACATCGGCCGAAAGCAGATAGGGTTAACCGGTCGACATGCATATAATCAATAACTTTAGGCACATACCCTGGTTGGGGTAAGAGGAATATACTTCGGGGGGCTGTCAGGAATAGTTAGCTAGCTACAGTTAGCTCCCCCAGGCCCAGTCACACAGACCACTGCAGCCAACACAGCAGACGTGTCCAGCAACAGCTGATAATGTTCGTACCGCTGTTATTCTGTCAATAAATTCTCAGTAATGTTAAGTTTTAACCTAAATCGAGACACATCTGGCTCGTGATGCAACATTACAGAATATTCTTGGTTTGTGAAACTTAAAATCACTTTGGAAGAACTAAAATATACAACAGTGGTATGAATTGAAACATTGCCTTATTATTATTATAATTAGGCTATTATAAATAAGTATTTGCAGGGATTATAGTATAAATATACTATATTAATAATATATCAGTATAGTATAGTAACACATAAAGTACACTGATTACTACGTTGACACTTGACACCTCTTTTTTTAACGTCTTTTTTTTATTTAACAGCTATGCGTGGACGGAGCGGTCGAGATAAACGTCATCACATTTTGTGCGCGGTGGCTTCTGGGACAACCCATATATGGAAGTTCAACTTCCGTCACGTTTGTCTGGTTTTTATATACAGTCTAAGGTTTGTCTGCGGGCTGCAGCTGGACCCTTCTCAGAAATTTGGAAACAGAACTGCGACGTTGGACCGTTAGAGTCGTCGGACTCGTTAACCAAAAGCAGGACAGGCCGGCTTCAGAGTGACAACAAGCAGACATTTTTGAGGTGAGCGTCTTAGCGCCAGCTACTACAGAAACAGACTATTAACGTTGAGTTACTTGCTTATCAGGGGAAATCTTTCATTGGTATTTTCAAACGTTGTGCCGTGTTTTGTAACGTTGATACAAACGTTAAAGATACGCTAATGTTCAATAAGATAAGTTAATATTCTGTTGATACGATTAGGCATATTTGTTGCTGCACAAACCATTAAGTGTAACGTTAAGTTAGTGTAACGGGGGTTATTCAGTTCTGTAATACTCCCTTTTAATCTCTTTTATATCGCTGATAGTGGTGACAGATGATGGTGGGCTAACGGCTGATAACGGCTAACTGTTATTAGCTAACATTAGTTGACTCCAAGAAGGGATGTTGGCTTGAAAGCTGCGTGTGTAAGGGAGTATTAAATATGAACAACATAAACTTGTGAAAGTAACGCAAATGTACACCTTATATCTATCAAATACAGGAAAAATTACTGACAAAATAAAATTACAAGATTTTGCTATCAGACATAGTAATTTAACCATTTAAAACTCAAATGATGTATGTAGTGAACACGCAAGAGGCATATGTTACATTAGCTAGTGTAACCTTATTTCAAACGATTTTATACAAGTGCACTGCAATGGAAGCAAACAATACTGTAAAGTTAGGTTAATTGTTGCTTTAATTTAAGCTATTTATCATTATTTATTAATATATAACTTACTGAATTTGTGAACTTGTATTTTTATAAACTGTTAACAATTTAACATCACTGCTAGTGTAGCTACTGTTCTTTTTATCTGTTATTTATATTATGTTTATTAAAAGTTAGCAGAAATTATTAATTTATGTTTCTAACGTTTGTCATCACTAGGCAGCAGATAGGGATATCGGCTAATATTTATCCTAGTTTTTTTATTTCATTTTTCTCTCTCTTTGTGTCAAACCACAGCCGTTTTTCAGACTGGCCAAAATGGTAAGTACAGGTAGTGTGCTGATTGCCTCCTTATTTAATTGTATGAGTTGTGCCTATATTTAATTAATGTCTTTTCTACTTTTTTCATCTTAACATAAGCTCCTTTGGGATCTGAGAGACCACACAAATGTTGATGTGGACCAACAAATTGTCACACAGCTCTCTGTAACGTGATTGATGACTGTGAAGATGGCAGACTTGAAAAAGGTAAATCTCTGCACTGCTTAGATTTTTAGTGTACCACTGAGTTGACTGACTTACACCCTACAAATCTGCCTGAGATCATACCTGTCTGACCAATTACCTACCTGTCTTCCTACATAGCTGCTTCACACACAGTAATAAATATTTTTAAAAAAGGTATTAGGTAAAAGCTTCCAACATATTATGGTAACTTAATGATTGGGGAATAAACATTGTGCTGCAAGCTGTTTCATAATGACATTCGTTTTTGTCTTATAAATCCAGCGCACCCCTTTTCTTTACAGGGGTGGCTCCTGCCCCTCCATAAAAGCACAGACTCCCTCTCAGCCAGGCTGTTGCAAGTAAACTTTAGCTTGAGCCAAGATGACAGGAGTTAAAACTGCTATAGCTTGCTAGTCACCATAATTAGCTTAGGCCTATGGCATTTTACACTGCCCTGTACAACATAAGCGGGTATAATTAATAGTTGTATGAATATTATTTTCATACTAAACCAGGTGTGTTCAGTGTTGCTTTACCTGGTTGATGCTTGTAAAATATCCACTGTGTAATAACATACTAAAACTCTCGTTAATTAAAAATATGAAATGGTATTAAATTTGGTGAAGAACACATCATGACTAATAAATGTGAGATAAGATGTTAATGCTATTGTCCTCTCTTCCCCAGGGCCATGCTTAGACCAGCACTCCTGGCATCTCAATACCTAAGATGGCACGTAAAGGCTTCAGGGAAGGTCATCCCATGCAGTGTGACCACATTGTGCTCACACTGGATGGCCAGTTTATCACAGAAGAGAGCGAGGACATCTCTATGGCACTGGGCCTCCTCCTGTGTGTATATTTTGTTTGGAATCCAGCATCCTAAAGGACTGAAGAAGACACTGACCTTTTTGGAGTGTGTTGTATTGAAATTAAGGATGCAGTCGGACTTCCTGTCACAGTAAAAAGAATATAAAACTTAATCTGTGAGTGGACTGTAGGACTCAATATTCTCTCTTTCTGGATGGCCAGTTGAAGAGAACAAGGACTTTTCCACTGAACTGGGCCTCTTCCTGTTTCTATTTTTGAAATCCTGAAGGACTTACAAACATGTTATTGTGCTGTTGACAATGAACGATACTGCAGGACTTCAACTGCATTAGCCAGTTGCAGTAATTTCACTAATTTACTAATTTAATGTTAAAAGACTATAGATTTTCTAAATATAGTGAAGAACTAAAGT